>NC_031769.1:55698366-55712311 GCF_001522545.3 Parus major
TTTTAACCTGATGATACTCAAATTAAGGAAATACTTTATGTACATCTCTTTTTAAAACTGTGTTTATTAGTGTTGTTTTATTTTCTAATTTTGTGTGGGTGGATAATTGCTTTCATCTTCTAAGAGGTAATCATAAGCAGATTTATGGCAATTGACAAACATTTCTACATTGTAGTGTATGAATGAGTAACCTATGAAAAAAACCCACAACTGCCAAGTTAAGCGCTTCTTAATTTTATGTGCTAATCACTGTAAAAAGTTAATTATGTTTACTTCTATACAGGAGATGTACAACCATTTGTTACCGAACCTATGAATTAACATCTTGCTCCAGAACAAATATCTGAAAGGTGATGTTAAAGTGAAATATTGCTCTATAACAGTTTTCATACTAGCCACACATTTCTTGCAATACACATCTCTGGTTGACAAAGAATTTCAGTATTTCCTGAACTACAGCTAAAGAAGTAACAATCTTTCTTGTGGGCTTTTTGCACTTTATTGCTTGTCTTAGAGCCACACACTAGATCCACATTTCTGGGATTTTTCACTCTTTCAAATACTGATGGAGAAAACAGCTTTTCTGTATAGATAAAGCACTTGGTGATTTTATTTCAGGAATCAGGTCATGTGGTAAATTCATGTAGAATATAAACAGCTGGACAAAGTAGTAACTATGTTGTTCCCTCAAATTCCTCTAGGTATTTATCTTAAAAATTTGAAGCAAAGCAAATTTCTTCCATGAAATGTTTCCCAGAGGAAGAAAATAAGAAAGAAAGTAATATAATTTGAAAAAAAAATACAATATTACATTCTACTCATTGATAATACTTTAGACCCATCTATCATAGCCAGAAAGCTCAGCTCCAAAACTTGAATGTCTCTTCTGCTTGCACTCCTTCCTCACCTTCCCAACAGCAAGAGTTTTATAGGAGTTAATATTGCCTGAGTTCTTCCTGTCATAAAACACAAACATTTCAAGTCCTAGAAGAAATTTTCGTATAAGGTTATGAATTAATCAGAACATGAAGTCTGTCTGAAGCCATGCCTTTCCCACACTCATAACAGACTTTCTAACAATTTTTCCCTCTTGGCACCACCAAGAGTTCAGAAGGAACGAAAAACAATGCTTTTCTGGCTCATCTCTGGTTTTCCATACATGCCACATACATTTAGTTATGTTTGTACCACTTTATGCTAACGCAGAAAAGAGATGTAAAGCCAGGACTATATTGTCTTTTGCAACTGAGAAAGTTAAAAAATGTAACTAACCATGATAGACAGAAAACATTATTTTATGCTGGCTAATGTTTTCTGGAATAGCAAGAGAAGGAATGCACTGCATCTAAACTGACAGAATGAGATAAGATGCTAGAAAGAACACTTTTGTTCTGGTTAGTAAGGCCCATGTACAGACAAGCACACATTCAGGGCTGTGCTTGAAGTAGATGAAAAGAAATTGAAATCTGCACTACCTTAGTTGTATTACACTGGCTCTGTCTAGCAAAACATTGCACTATTCTAATAACTGGGGTAAACAAGATTAGGAAAATATTTAGAAGCCTGAATGGCAGAACATACAAGAAAAAATACTCCATGTAATCAACATTTTCTCATAGGAGTTTAGCTCTGGTTATATCCAAAATTACATATTCAGAAAAAAAAAGAAGAAATAAATTAAGGGAAAAAAAAGGGAATAGAAGCCCTTGGTAATTTATCCCATAGAACCACCAAAAATCTCTTAAACCAAATTGGCAGCCCCTGAGCTCCGAGCTGCACAAACACACACGAAAACTACTTTTCCATGCAGTAAGCATGGAAATTTATACAGTTCATAATTACTAATATTACATGCAATGTTTTGCTATAAACTAGGGTCTAGGCAATAACATTTTGCCATTTTGAAATGAAAGCACCCTTAGGCTCACTTTAATAGCATTAAAATAAAAGCAGTAACAGGACACGTGGAGACAGTCTAAGCCACACACATTAAGAAGGAACGTAACCATACAGACCTGTAATACTGCATTGCAATTGCTCTTACTCTATTGCCACTGCTATATAAAAAGCTGTAAGTTATTCACTAACTTTGCAAAGCTTCCAGACTCTGTCCTGTCAGGCTTGTTCTGGGCTAAAATTGTAGCTTCTCAGGCTGAGTTTTTGTGGTTTGTTTGTTTGTTTTTGTTTTTAACTACTGCACACATTGTTTTACCTGGTTTAAACATTTTTCCCTAACTGATCAGATCTCTCTAGCTCATTTATGTTACTTTTGCTTATCTTTGTTAGCACAACAGTTTTATGATTAAAACATAACACTGTACTATGCAGAAATGTAGACCTGTGGAAACATGGTATAGAAGAGATGAGAAGGGGAGACACAGGAGATAGAGGAGTACAAGCATGGGATTACAAAAGGTGCAGCACAGACTTAGTGTGGAAGATAACACCCACAGCTATAAAAAATACCCCCACAATGATCAGTTAAAGAAATGTGAACATGAAGATGCACAGATCTGGTATTAGTTGCAACAAAGAGAACAAAGAACAAGTATTTAACATACATGAAAACTATTTTAAAAATTTGGATGAAACATGGAGCTGTAGAATGACAAAGGAAGAGAAATGTATATTATCAACACTAACATAAACATCCCCTTCCTTCCTGTGGAAGACTCCAGATGCTGCCAATATAGGCAACACCACCAGCAGAATGAAAGCTATCACCCTTAGAACCTGGAGATGCAGGAGAATGTAGAGCCTAATGTCAAAGAAAGTGGGTAGAAACTGAGTGTATAACAGTATTAGCTTGTTTTTTATTATTATTTTTGAACATTTTTTTGAATAGAAGTCCTCTTTTTCTTCAGTAATATAATAATGGGATATTGCCTATGAATAACAACTAAACTTCTAAGATAAACTATTGTTGACTATGTCTCCAAGTCATATGATTCTTGACAGTTTCTCAAAGACTTCTTTTTTCTCAACCATGCAGAACCATCAGCAATTTTTGGAAATCCAAGAAGAATAGCAGTGTCAGCAGTCTGCAGACTCAGGAACCCAAGAGCATACTAATCTCTGTGTGGGGAAAGATCCTGTACTCTATATTCCATGGAAAATCCTATGCTTCAGCCCCTCGATAAAGTGACTCTGGTCAATACCTGGCAAAACCTATGCCACAAATTAAGATACCACTTTGACTAGGAAGGAATAAAAACCCCCAAATCCCCCAAACTTTTAAAAATCTTTCAATATGGACTAAATATGAAATGAGACTTAGAGTTCCACACAGATATTGAGAAACTCTAAAAATAGTGCTCCCTGTATTTGGAAAGAGAGGAAAATAGTGAATTCAAACAGATTACTAGTGCACAGATATATCTGCAATTCTAGAGATACTCTTGATACTATTATTTGAAAAGCATCACAAAGAATGAACTAGTATAGTCCCTCACCAGCGTTTTATATGCATGAAGGAGAAAACTGGAATTTTGCACTGAATAATAATGACAATGGAGCTGAGCTGTCTTTGATGTACAAGTCTTTTTATTAGGCTACTAGACTCTGCCTTCTATGTGAGAGACAAAGGTGTGGATATGAACAGTTCTGCCAGTGATGTGTTCATTAATTGCCTTTTAAACACTGGCAGAAATAAGATTAACTTTGGCATGACAATTCCTTGTGATATTCTATAACAACATCACAACCTGCAAATAGTTAAGAATATAAAATAAAATTTTAATTAATTATTTTAAATAAATTATACCAATTTCCCCCACATTGTCCTTTACACATCTATCTATCCCAACTACACTTTTTGGTACTGGCTGAATCAATGAAGGTACTATCTATCCCAACTACACTTTTTGGTACTGGCTGAATCAATGAAGGTACTATCATACAGTTGAATAAATGCATGCATAAAATCAGTTTTAAATGCAGGCAAAAAAAAACCCCAACAAACCAAGAAAAAAACTAAAAAAAAAACAAAAAAAAACCCCAAAACCCAAACAAATTAACCAGAACCCACTTTTTTTACCACAATCCTGAAAAATTTTGCGCTACTTTATGACAGAACCATTCTTTCTTCTGCTCTTTGCTACTCATGCTGTAATTCTGTTGGTTTTTTTTTGTGAAAGATTTGCTCTTTCACAAAGACTCCTGTGATGTGTGAGGGTACTTTGGTAGTGTATGATTTGGTTTTTAATTTTCTGGAAAAAAAAAATACTTTTTAACAAAAGGGGACAAAAATATTTCGAGGGACAAAAACAGTTATTTAATGGTAAGACATGAAATGGTGCATATGCCACCACTGAGTAATTTCTATGAGCAGCCTTTGCCTTCCTTACCCCATCTGGTCCTCATGTCTCTAACACCCACTCACTTCATTACAATAAAAATTATATTAAGATCCTTTGGGCAGGATTCTGTATTTCTGTAAGGGCTCTGAAGCACCTAACATGTATCTGGAATCTGTAAAGGGAAAATAAATAAAATAAAATAAAATAAAAAAGAGACAAGAGTCAAAGCTTTTAAAACTTCTTTTATGGATACCCTGTCACCTTATATGGCAGGAGCATTTTGTTCCATGATTCTGAAGGAAAGAGTCCAACTAATATGATGAATGTGATATTGGTTATATACACCATTAATTAATTATATATATATATACATATACATATACATATATATATATATAAAATCAATTACTACCTTTCTATTTAGAAATGAGCATGACATATTAGTAGATTGGAATCTTTTATTTGATGAACAAAACACTTATTGAGTGGAAAGGTGAAGCTCAAGTTCTGCCACATTATTCCCCTGACTCTCATCACCTCCCCATACTTGCTTTCCTGCTCTCCTCTTGCCTTGATATGACATATGACATACCTATGTCTCACCTCTGGCATGGCATGGCATGGCATGATCTCCACAGGCAATACTGTGCTGTCAGAAATCTATCACTTGCAAATTAAATGTGCTTTACTCAACAGAAGTCATGACAAACTTCTCCCAAAAAGAGCATTGGTTTTACTATGTAGAGAATTCATACATATGAAAGAATGCAAGTCTTAAGCATGCCATGAGGTGCACTCATGTTCTGATCTGGCACTATTGAAGCTAGTGAGGCTTTTGGCATTCAAAGATTTGCAAGTGGGGATTCCACAGACTTTGTGAAATTGAAGATGTGCATCTAAAAGCTCACTTCAGAAAAAATCCCTTAACTTAGCTATGCCTGTAAATGGATTGAACTTGAAACAAAATTAACTATTTCATCTTGCTGACAAATTTCCAGTTTAACTTCAATGGAAGTTACTAGATCTGCAGTCTCTTAAAGCTCAGGCTAAGCAAAAATGAAATTGATTCCCAAGTGGGTTCCCTGCCCAAATCACAAAAAAGTCAGAGTTCTTTAACAGAATACCAGCCTCAGTGGTTGGGGCAGGTGTTTCTGCATTTCTGGATTCTTCAGATATCTGTTTAAAAATTTAAATTAATTCACTTGCTTGGGGCTAGGGAGCAAGGGGTTGGGAGAGAGAACAGAGCCCTTCATGCTATTGCAGCTCTGCACAGAGCAGTCTTGCTTCCCTGACATGCCAACTGCACGCTGTGTCTACAAGCATGGGGGCTGTCATGATAATGCCCAATGTCTGGGAAGCAGATCCCAGTCATGAGGAAAGGTCCATTCTAACCCTTATAAAAAAGGCTCAGCTACTCTCAGGCCAAGCACATAAAATTTAGATGATGTGGCCTTTACATATCTTTAAACTTCCAACCATTGCAAAGTTGTTCCTTGGAAAAGGAAAAAACCTTCTTTGTAAGGGAAAATTCCCTTCCATACATGGAGATGGTCTTCAAACCAGAAGACTTATTCCTTGCCAAAAAGCCACAAATCAGTGTGTGTTTCTGTGTGATACTAGTTCACAAACCAGTTATTTTGCTTGACTATCAGCTGGTTTCTGCCTCCTGTTATCAGCAAAGCATACTGCTTTGGGGACTGGATACAAACCACTGAAATTACTCTGGTGGGAGGAGATGGTGATGAAGAAGAAACATAGATATGTTACATCAGATGCTAGTCAACTATTTCTACGAATCTTCAAGTCAGTTTCTTGCCAGTTGAATAACTGAGTTAAACTAGTGTGAAGGGAGAGAGCTAGCAGATTTTTTACCCTTCAAAATGTTCCACATTCACGACCTTAGTTAGATAATTTTGTGAGCAGACGTTATTGTCAGCTTCTTTATGTTACTCATCTACAAGAGCAGATGCCACACTGAGCTGCAGCTTGGCATCAAGGAAAGTCTGCCTATGTGTCCGGGTAGCCAGGATAGCCTGGACTCCCATAAGGACTAATTGGTACTCCAGTAAAAAGAGCTATCTTCAGCCCTTTTCAAAAGGAATATTCTAGTGGTTTTAGCATCCTTCCGGATGCTTTTTAGGAAGGCCCTCTCAGTGCTTCTGGATTTCATCAGCTCTTCCTCACATGGAAACTCTAAATCACATATTTAAAAATAGACCATCAGATTATCTGGGTAAATCATAAAGCTCAGCTTATCTCTCTCTTCCCCTTCAAAATATACAATTTATTTTGTCCACCAGCTCAGCAGCGTGAAGCCATCAATAATCCTGTTTGTCTCAGTAACCCCACTCAGTGATTGTCTCTGTGTCTCTATTCCGTGCATCTGTGTCACACTGGGGCGTGTGTGTCTGTGTGAGCACGGAAGAAGGATCCAGGAATTCGCAGTTCTGGGCACAAAGGTATACAGTCCTGCCGTATTTATGCCCATGTCAACTGTGCACGTTCCAGCATCACAACACAGCCTTACACAGTCATGGAGAATAATGCCAGCATTTTGCAGTAGTAATGTACTAAGTACTTCAATTACGCATTAAATTGTTGTTTAGCACCAATCTGGACGACAGAAGCAGTGTCCTTCTCCTGAGGGCAGGCATAATCAATGCGTGCAAGGAAGGACACAAATATTTTTCAATTCCTCTTTCCCAGTGGTTCAGACGCACCACATAATAGAGCCTTCAGGAGCAAACCCCGACTGCCAGCCCACGTTTCCTATACGCGCATCTCCTCATCCTCCTCCCCCTGCCAGTGCGGCCCATCAGGCCACGAGAGCCGGAGAAAGCCCTGCAGGGATATAAATAGCTCCTCGGGGGAGGAGGGGATAGTGCAGCAGCACGTTTCTAAAGATGCTTGCTGCAGAGGGAGGTTTTGCTGGATTAATTCAGAGGGAAAAGGGAATTGCTAGGAAGTTCACTGCTGTAGCAGGCAATGTCTGTGGAAAGGGGGCAGCAGGTGCCCTGGGGAAGCTGATGAGGGAATGCCGCGCTTGCTGGGAGAGCAGCGAGGTGGAGTTCCCTCTTTGAGCGTCCCACCTATTTCAAATCGTTTCCTCAGAGCCCCTCCCGCAGATGGGCTGTGCATAGGCACGAAGGGCCCACGGCTGAGACAGACAGCGAGGATACGAGCCAACTCGGTGGAGGTGTTATTAGCACACGCAGCTTATTGTCTGTGCCAAGTTTGTACAGAGCCAGGTGGTGCTACTGATGCGCGCTGTATTGCACGGACTGTGCATGCGGTGCTCTGAACTTGCCCCATGAGTAAAGCACGGTATCGCTGGCTTCCCTGCCCTGTACCTTGTTTTCCTTGGAGAGACAAAGAGAGACAGAGAGAGACAACAGAGAGGTTCTGTCTCCCCAGAGTCACCCCATCCCCACCTGCCTCCCGGAAACTTTCGGAAACTACAGACACAGCCTGGGGTGCAGGTGCGCGCTCGCCCCTTTCCCTCCGGAGCCAGCTCCGGGCACTCCCCCGCCGCCGCCCGGGCTGCTCCGCGCCTCTCCCCGCTCCCTCCCTGCCTCCCCCCGGCGGGCCGGCACTGCGCGGCTCTGCGGTGCTGCAGCACCCGGCCCGGCCCGCCCCGGCCCGGCCCGGCCCGGCCCGGCCTCTCTCACCGTCCTCCAGAGCCGCTGCCGCTTGGCACTGACGGAGGTGGCGGTGACGATGAGGTGGGAGACGGACACCACCAGCCCGAAGACGATGGCCAGCAGCGTCCGGACGGGAAGCAGCGAGTAGGAGACGAAGGTTACCAGCATGAGCTGCCACATGCCCTGCTCGGGAGCGCTGGGCGGCTCCATGCCGTAAGCGCCGAGAGAGAAGGGGCAGCAGAGGAAGGAGAAGGTGAAACTGAAGAGCAAGGTGAGCTTGACGATCTGCTGCAGCTGGGTGACCTGCAGGTACTTGACATTGGTGACGATGAAAAGGGAGAGGAAGATGATGCAGTGCACCGGGTGCGAACCTTTGGAGATGGTCAGGCTGGGGCCGGAGAGCAGCTCCACCAGGGCTAGGCTGGCGGTGAGCACGATGAGGACGGCCAGCGCCTTGAGGGTGGACGTCTGCTCCAGCTTCAGGTTGTAGCTCTGGAAGAGAGCCTCCAGCTCCTTGCAGTCAAACTCGTCCTCGCAGGCGATGGCATCCAGCAGCAGCAAGGGAGGGGGGTCCCCCAAACCGGCTCCCGCTCCCGACGCCGCGGCAGCCGGCGGGGAGCAGCAGCAGTGGCAGCACTTCTTCCTCTTGGTCTTGACTTTCTGAAACGGTATTTCCTCCATGTCAGTGCCATTCATAAACCCGGGGAAGAAATGCTCCTCCAGGTGTCCCCCGCTGCCGCTTTGCCGCCTCGCTGCTCATAAAAGAGAGGGGGGCTGCGAGCAGGAGCCGCGGCCGCTCGCCCGCCGGCAGCCCCCGCCGCTCCGCGGCTCCGGGGCGCACCCGCCAGCCGCCGTCCGCAGCCCGCCGCGCCGGCAGACACCCCCTCCGCTGCCACCCAGGAGCCGGGGGTGGCAGGGACGGCGGGAGGAGAGTCTCACTCGTGTTAATGTGCCAACCTTCCAGCCTGCAGTCTCGCTTTCCCCTCCACCCTCCTCCTCCTCCTCCTACTCCTCCTCCCCTGGTGCTCCAGGGATGTTAATCTCCTAATGACACCAAAACACCATCCGAAGGTTTGGAATCAAACAGAGGGAGGGGTGGGGGCAAAGGGTGGGTGGAAGCTCAGAAAAGGGGAGACGGGGATAATCAACAGGCGGCTCTCCCTTCAGATAACGCTATTTGGAGGAGCGGGAGCTAGAGGAAAGCAAACGGGCTCCCGTGAGGTGGGCGTCATTAAAAAATAAAATAGCGACTAGGAGGAAAAAAAAAATAATCTGAGCCAGGGCTCTGGAGGAAAAGTGCTGCAGAGGGGCCGGAAAGAAAGCAGGAGACAGGGAATGGCCGGGCTATCCCCTTCCCAGGTCCGAGAGCATCTCACCGGCGCTGGGGATTGAGAGGCGCCTGCGCGCCGATCGCTTGGGAAGCCGGACACGTCCCCACCGGGGCTCCGCGACTCGGGAGCGGAGGGGGGACCCGCCGTCCCCCTGCCGGGAACCCGGGGCTCGCCGGCCCTCCCGGTGAGTCCGGCATCGGCCGACGGCTGGAACCCCCTGCTGCCCGCCTGCCCTGGCAGCTATTCATATATATGTATATATATATATGTAGATACACGGATACATAGATATATATAGAGAGATATACACATAAACGTACATACAAACCTATATATGTGTGTATGTGTGTATAAAAATATACAAAATCTACCTATAAAGACGTTGAGATTCATGTAAATATAAATACATTTGTAAATGTGTAAATATATAGATATATATATGTTTATATGGAGGAATCCTGCTTCCTTTCAGAAATAAAGTAGTATCTGGCTGAATAAATATTCTGGTGTTACTTGTTTTGCCTCCTAGCTCTGAAGCAGTGGGAGAAAGTGTAGTGAATTTTTGAGAAAACACATTTCTGTGAACACTTCTGCCTGTCTGGGAGTACAAATCAGTCAGAGGATGTGGAGGGTTACTCTTGTTACAGGAGTTGAATATCACCCCACTAAAAATTCTACTTCATGCCTCATTAAGAAGCAAGAAGTAATGTGTAACACTACATGTTGGGTGTGTTTTTAGAAAAAAACCCCTAGGTTCTGCCTATAATGCTGCTATCAGATACTATTACCAAGTTGCCACAAAAGAATACACTGCAATACTTTTTTTTGTAGCCAATGCATCTAATTTTGGGATTATGAGATTGATTTCAAACTCACCAAAGACTAGGGAAAGGACAGCAGTATTTCTTTTAGAGTACCTTTTGGGTCAAGCATTAGTAAGATTCAGATCTAGAAAAATGTCAAAATGGAAGACTAAGGTTATGAACATTTGGCTTTTCAAAGGCAGGGCAGGGATACTTTCCAGAATCAAAGCAAAATCTTACTATCATGCATAGGTTGGAGATATAATCACTGATTTTTGTGTCAGTGATGTCAGATTCTGGTTCCAGATTTGGGCTGAAGACTGTTAAAATCAACAGAAGCAGGGATTCTTTAAGATTTGTTATGGCTGTGAATGATGTTGGCACTTCCCTTCTGGATGGTAAAGAAGCATTAAAAAATTCTCTGATACATAATCTAAGGCAACATATTTTTTATATTAATATTTTACTATTTGATGTTAGTCCATGCCCTACAGACTCAGTATGCAATCATTCTTTTGAATCTGAACAGACCTCATCAGGAAAAGAGAATTAATCAACATTGCTGGAGTTTGTGTATTACAGATCCAAAATATTCCACACTTGGGACAATGACTGTTACTCTGTGCTCACGGGATGCAGCTCGTGGTGGTTTCCTAGCCTGTGACTTAGACCCTGAAACACTGCAGAACTGTAAATACAGCTGATATTTAGACTTCCGTAACATCCTTCCAGAAGAACGTAAAGGGCTTGGATTTGCTGGCCTGAGTACTGGAAACAGGAAGAGATGTTTAGCTGAAATGAAATGAAATATGACAAACAAAAAGAGGCTTCCTTTGTTTTGCAGGATCTCTAGTGTGTTTGAAAAGCTTGATAAATTAATCTCCTTATTTACTTTAGGGCATAAATTCACTTTGGTCACACATATATTAGACAAACACACATTGTTGTGTTTTTACCTGTCCTCAGCTTTTTTTTCTGAGCTCATATATCCTGAGGGATAAACTAATATTTCCCATCTCACAAAGTATAAGAGGTGGCACTGAGTTGCCCAGCCCTAGGAACTATTCACTGAAAGAGTTGTCACGCTAGCACTTATCATTTCTTTCTTCTGGCTCTCAGCTTGCTGCTGAGGAAATGGAAGGTGAGTAATTCCCTACAGGGCACCCTGTGGTTTAGATTACTGTCATGCTTCTTACAGCCTCAGGTTGGGTTAGTTAGTGCATACATAAAGCAGAGAAAGATGATGTGTATGAAACATATACATCTTCATTCTTGCTAGGTCAAGGGGAAGCAGTGAACTGTTGAAGCTTCATCTTCCTTAGACACTGTAGGAGTATGGAAATGCCACAAGGTGATTAATGAAGCTCTCCAATCCTTTATACACTGTTTCACATCACAGGGCAACTACTTCACCATACCTTTGATAGTGAGGAGCCCAAATTTTAGCACCTGATATCACAAATACGAAAAGGAAACCTCAAAACCTTTGTCTGAGACAAACATGCCATTAAAGCAAATAACCAGCTATAAAAATGCTGGAATGCACTTGACACAGGACCATATTTTCTGACTTATCTGCTGCAGATGACAGTAGTCTTCCTAGATTTTTTTGAACTATGAACAACACTTTGTGGACTGTAGAGCATTTCTGGCTCATTTCTAAGAAAGATATGAGGTTGATTTTGATAGTTATTGCCCCCAAAATTCTGGATGTTGGCCAGAACCAAGTAATTTCTTTCTGTTGAATGCTCTTGCATTTGTAATCACAGACTACTCTGGGAATGAATGTAGTATTGACAGGAATGAGTGATTAGAGCCCAGATTTATCATCTTTAGAACTGCAAAACCTATCTGCTTTCTCAATTATTTTTTTTCTAAGAGGCAAACTGTCTTGGTTGTTTGAGTCACTGGAAATGAAAAACAATTTTTTGGAGAGCCAAGCAGTATATGGATATTGGTTACATGAAGTACAAGTCTCGCTGCCTTTTACTGGACCGTGGTCTGGAATTAAAGAGCTACTCAGAGTTTCAATTCCCATTCAGTTCCTGCTCCCCCAATCTATTTTTATTTACTTTGTGCTTGTAGATTCCCCACTCAATAATTATTTTCACTGTAATCTTGTTTTACTTTACTGAAATCAGAACTTGAGTTTTGTATCTCATCTTCTATAACAGTTTCAAGCATTCACTGCCTGGTGCATTAGGTGGAGATCATCTTGAAAAGAAATACTTTTCATAAAACTGGAGCTCTTCAAATTCAGGACAATTTTAGAATTAAGCACAATGAAAGTTTTCATTGATAGATTTCTGTTATTTTGTGGTAATTTTTGTCTGAGTAAGGATTGTAGGGATTTTCATCTTTTATCCATATTTAGTATTGCTTACCTTGTTTTGTAACAGAATGCCATGCTCTATCATCTGAGACAGGGATAGAAATCTCTTTTTCTTCTCACTGTCTCTGACAGTAAGACTAAAGACTCTGCACAAAGCTATTGAGGAATTTCTGCAGACTCATTCTAGCAGGCACAGCTTGGTAGTGCCACCACAGAAATCTATCTAGTGAGAGAAAAGCAGTGATAGCAGTAGGACAGAAAGGGTCCAGCACAAAATGGTTGAAATGGCCAGGTTTAAATATAAAAATTGAGCAGTGTTTTGCTCCTCTCATGGATCTCTGAAATAGATTCCCAACTTCTAGATTTTGAGGAAAGATTTGAAAAGTGAAAGTGTTTTTCCAAATTGTGCACAGATTTAATCTGAAATCAATCTAGGGATTCCAGTCGCAGTCTTATTTCAAGAAATTATTTCTGTGAGGCTGCTGAAAAATTGTCTGAACAGGTCTCATAAGCATTATAATGACTGTTCCTTAAAATTCTTTGTGATTTTAAAATTTGACTTACGGTGCTTTCATTTTGATGGAGAAGAAATGAAAGAAATAGTTCTGATACATACCACTTCCACAGTTAAACAACTTCATCTGCAAGTCTGAATTCACCTAACTAGAGCACTTTTACTACAGAGCCGAAATAAACTTGGCCCACCTACTGTAAGTGAAAACCTCACAACAACCACAAGTTCAGTCATTAGAGACATTGGCTGTAGCCTCAGCAGTGCTCTCCAAAATCATGTTTTGTTTTTATCTTTTTATTTGTGCTTCTTCATACAAGAACCAGTTTCAATAGAACTGAGCTGAGTCCTTCAAGGGTTAATTTTGGCTGTAATACTAATCACTCAGTGACAAACCTGTGCCTTAGCTTCTACTCAGGTCTAACAATAGCAGTTTTGTTCAGTTTCCATTGGACTGCACATTGTGTTTTTTTTCACTCATTATTTTAATCACTATCCTATCTGTATAGAAATCTATCTAATTGTGTAATCTATTGGAGAGAAAAAAAAATCAGATGAGAAAAAAATTACATTAAGGCCTTGACCTCAAGTCACTTGTCAGACAAGGCTGCTGCTAAAGCAATTAGGACATTTGACAGAAAAATAATATGGCTAAAGTGGCTAATTTGCCAGCAGAGAAAGATGATGGGTTTTCTCCAGACCTCTGCTGTTCAGGGAGTACCAACATTAAGAGCATTTTAATCCTTTACCTCTCTCTTCTATTTTAAGCCTTCCAGGAGAGCATGAGACTTGTGTGACCTACTGAACTTCTGTATTAATACTAATGAATCTTCAGTGAGCAAGCAGTGTGCTTTCCAGCCAGAATGGACACATAGCAGGTCAGCCAGATCCTTCCAGCTTTTGACCAGTCATTCATTTTCTCCATCAATACTGTATCAACTCTGTTTTATTCATTCTTCATCTAAAGTTAGAGCCATCTAATGTCTATTATAAAGGCAAAATTTCAGGAAAGAAGGTTGATGCATTTTT